>NC_071255.1:23462689-23495189 GCF_023375685.1 Ictalurus furcatus | reverse complement strand
TGGCGAAGCTCCGCCCGGTTCCGAGTCGCTGGAGGAGCAAGCGGAGGCCAGAGTTACTTCACTGGGAACGTCGGTGACAAGACGCCCGCAGACTTGTCTCTTGCTGTCAAGACGACGTCCAAATGATAATTTATTGCAGAAGCTCACTGCAGTATTTGCACTTTATTTCGCTTAAGATTGCGCTCGCCGCTGTTGTTATTGTTTGTCAGAACAGCTGCAAGTCCGTTATGGACGGCTCTACGTGATGACGTCACTGGGAAGCCCTAAACAACCTTGAGCGTTATGCTTCCTTCAAGAGCCCGTGTGTATCTTAATTTATGAAAACCTTATAGCGCGCTACATTTCCTCAGCTTTTAATATTGCGTAGGTTTTATGTTTTCTAACTTTCTTTCGTCGAATATGGTATCTCGATGAGTTCGCGCCGCAAAAAACTGGATTAACGTTGTCCTGCTATAATTAATCAGCATTTGGAGACGCGCTAACTTGAACGCGGCATTACCTTGTATTGTCAATGTAATAGTGTACAAATTCACCTATAAAAATTAAAGCATTTAGTTAAAACATTACAGGTCTTAGAAAAAAAAATCTTACAAAAAAGTAATCATGCTGTATTTTCTCTTTCCATCCTTGTTCAGTGACCGAGAATGGTAACCTAAGGAGAGAAAAAAGGTCTAGGTGTAGAAAAAGGTCTTATATCAGTAAAACTGAATTCAGTAGTGAATTAATTATGTAGAAATAAGAGAACCAAATAATTCAAAGTGCCATTTTATTCCCATGTCCTAGGATATTTAAAAAAATTCAAATCATATTTCAGTAAAATCCTGCATCAGGCCAGAAAAAAAAAAAACAATCTCCATGACATTTCTTCAGAATCCATACAACAATTCAAAAAACAACAAATGCAATTCTGCCTGTGGTTTCTCATTCAATATCCCTGATATCTGCAATAAATTAACAGGAAACTGTTGCCAGGCACACAACTCCAGTCTTGTACCTGATAAAACTGCACAATACTCATTTGAATGAAACATATACAATATAAAAATATGACTTACAAGGTAGAGAATGTTTTTGCAAAGGGTGTTGGAGAACAAAACATTGTAAAAGAATAAACTATTGCACATTCATCTAGTATTTTAGGAAAGTCTTTGAGGGGAATATAATCTGAGATCTGAGAAGCAGCCATATCTCCAATACTGCCCAAAAATCTCTTGACCCTAGCTGCACTTTCATCCAGTGCATGCTTACTGTACATACACACTTGCATTTCACCTGCTCACAGTGACACGTCGATCACCCCAGAGGAGCATATATACAGGACACATAATTATGTTATGGCACTTTTTGTATGGCACACTAAAACACTTTAAACTGGGTAGAAAAAACGGGTTGACCGTAAAGGGCTGTAAAGTCCAAAGCCAAAGAAATAAAAAGGGGTAGATAAAAAGATGTTCAGAAAAGCAGGCAAGAACACACAACTCTGCGTGCATGCATCTGCACACACAAAATGGCAGAGAGAGCCAGTGTGCTTCCCTTTATATGCTTAAAAAATTGCTATTCAATTAACAAAACCAAAACAAAAATCTTAGACGTACAACAAAAATTTTAACAATAACCTATACAGAATCAGTTTAAAAGTCAACTGTAAAAGCACTATGTGTCATGTACAATCTTGATTTTATCCACTGGGTCACTAAATCTACTGTTTGTACTCTGTGTTGTACTCAAACAGTTGTGTTACTGATTCAGCAGATAAATTATTTTTGGAAAATCATTCATGTTTCCTTCCATCCTTTCCTTACAGCTAGTCATTATTTAAATAATCCAAGTACAGTATGACCCTGTATTTCTCCTGAGTGACCAGAGAGAATCTCATTTTACACACCATTTCTGTGATCTGCCTCCCTTTTAATATGCAACACAATAATTTTTTTTAAGGGGAATTCCACAGATACTTCAAATTTCTACCTAATTCAATCTTTAAGGAGTAATGAAAGTTATTTGGATTGTTTGATGAAATATGCATCAGTTATTCAGAAGTATTTACAATGGCAGTGACAGGAACCAGCAGTTTGAAGTGCGTAAAGCCTCTAGGAGTTTCTACTTCACAGAAAGTTTACAGAAAATGATTCAAATATATGGCTGATGCACTAGAAGCTTTGTGATAAGGCTTTGGCCTTAATTAATTAATTATTTATTTATTTTATAAATTACAGGGTGTCCCACTAGTCTCCATACATAGGGCAAACACACTATTTTTCCAGATAGCCTTTAAGAATGCCTTTGACAAAAAAAAGAACGTATTGAAATCATTCTCATGGCTGGATTGGAAGCTGTTACCAAACTTATTAACAAATTCAAAAGACTGGAAGTGTTATGGACCAACATCCAGTGATGAAGGTGCAACAGACGTAGTGCTGGGAAACAGTCCCCTATGCATTTGGGACATCTTTTAGTATCCTTTTACTTCTTTGTCTTCTTTGTTTACTTCTGTGTCTTGTTCTCATTCCCACTCTTGCACAGTACATGCGAGCCAAACTCCCAAACCACTATAGGCATTTCTGTTGTTAATATAGCCGGTAGCTATAGCCAGTCAACAAATTATTCCACTCTTGGATGGCAGCATAGGGGGATACCATATATTTTAATATATCCAAAAGCTGCATCAGTTTTAACCTACGAATGCAGATGAAGAATTGCAGCAGACTAACAGAGAGAGTGCCAGAAGGATGAGGAAGACTAAAGAACACCGATAAAGAAAGTGAACAGCCCAGAGCAGATGTAATTTGATGTGCAGGTACAATAAATGTCCTTTTGTGCTTAAAGAAACTGAATGTCTTTTTTGTCCAATTTGTATTTCATAATGCTACTTATAATAGGACTCATTGTGTATGAAGTTCATATAATTACCCCAGGTTCCTATCAAAAATGTTAGGATTTTTTTTCTCTTCTCTTTTCTTTTCTTCTCTTCTTGTCTCTCCTCTTCTCTTCTCTCTGCATGACTTCATTTTCACCAAATGAATTATGATAGATTTTTGAAAATCTGTGAAATTCCCCTTCAAAAGGTCTGACTTGTTATATGTATGTTACATATGTCGGGTGGGCGATTGTTAACTTGAAGTTTTGTGTTTGTTGGTTTTATGTGCATGTAGGTCAAGAGCTGTCCACCACCTGATGAGGCAGTGTGACAGAGGAGCCATTGATGAAAGAGCCCTGTTTTTCTCGTCCTTTTAGAAAATAAGTGAGCAGCTCCCCCTTCCCTTTAACAAAGATGGGTCCTCTTCTCACAAAACGGAAGCCATAGTCCTTCAGGATGTTATAGCAGTCTTCCACCACCTGGGGGCAACACACACTGAGTTACTCACAACCTCTGAGTTACACAACAATTATCATAATTACTGAGAAATTATAATTATTACTATTATTATTATGACATCCTCTATCATCTATATTCATATTTATGTACACACACACACACACAAAATGCCATTCCATTCACATGCTTTTGTGCAGTTGTGTGAGGACAAATATGATGTAGTTAACTAACAGAATATAATAATAATATTAATAACAATACATTTTATTTTTTTAAAAAGTGGTTCACGACACCCAAGGTCACTTCACAAATACATGCAAGTACAATTCACAAAACACTGAAACATATATATATATATATATATATATATATATATATATATATATATATATATATATATATATATATATATATATATATAAACACATAGATACACACATTATACAATATTATACATAAAACACTAAAACACATATTATAATGAAGTATAATAATGATAATTTGTGTTTCATATTTTCAAAGACCTATCATATACAAGGTGTATGTCACCTTGTAATACTAATGTCAAAATAACTTGAACAAAATTATGTTCAATATAAAAATGGAAGCAAATCATGATATTGCTATTAGTGAAAATGTAAAATGGGCCAGTTCTCCATAAACAGAACAGTGAGATCAATTTTTAATTATTTATTTATTTTTTCTAAAAGCAAAATGTTCTTCACCTGAATGTTTCCCATCACTCCTGTAGACTCCATGCGACTAGCCACGTTAACAGTGTTGCCCCAGATGTCAAAATGAGGCTTCCGAGCCCCAATGACCCCGGCAAGAACAGCACCCTTATTCAACCCTGTGGAGAAAAAATAGTAGTCAATATACTTCACATATTTTGTACATCACTTCTCCTGTGTGCTACAATGTCTTCCACTTACCAATACGAAGCATGAAGTTGTTAAAGGACTGGTAATTAATGTTCATCAGAGTAACTTTCATGGCCAAAGCAAAATCCGCCAGATCTGCCAAGTGCTGCCAGCGCTCTCTATCAGACAATTCCTCCTTTTGCTGAGAAGAAAATAAAATCCTCTTGTCCTTAGCATCTACAATGGTGTCATGTTCATTATCGCAAAGCTTCTTTCTAATTTAATAACACCATTCCGGTTCCCTCACCTTCATGCCAGCATAGCCGTTAGCGTTGGTGTCAGGAGTGACTCCTGATGCTGCCATGTAAGTGCTGCCGATAGTCTTAATCTTGGTTATACAGCGAAACTGAGGCTCATCCAAAAGCTATGAAGACCAGAAGACATGAAAAATGCAATGCACTCATGCCATATCATGCCATGCTGAGAGGATCTGACTTTTGACTGGGAAAAATGTGTAAAAGATGATTTGATACTTACACTATCAAAGTCTGAGATAATTTCATTGAGGAACCTCAGACACTCAATACCCCCATTGTTGATGCTCTCCTCTGTGTAGAAGTCGGAGAAATTTGGGATAGATGCGAACATGACCCCAATCTCATCATAGGACTGGCTGTACAGTTCCTGTAAGGGATGAAATAAGTTAGATATTTACATAGAGATTGTAGTATTTTTTGTTTTTCATTTGAGCTGCTTGCATCCTAAAGTAGCAAGGACAGATTTCCTCACCTCATCCCTCTTTTTGGAGCCCAGAAAGTGGCGGGCAACATGGTCTGGGAGCATGTTCGTGACCAGAGCCTCGTTCCAGCGTCTCATCTCGTACACCTTCTCCTTCTGCTCATGTACCTCAATTTTCCACAGGAACAGCGTGCGGGCCAGTTTCTCCACCTGGGAAGAAATAAATGAGAGAAACATGTACAGGACAAAATAAAGTAACAGTGGACAGTAAGTCACAGACAGAACTTAAGTCATTACTGAGGTGAAAAGGTGAGAGAGAAGAATTGAGAAAAAACACGTACATGCCGTGCAAAGTAGTAGAAGCTGACCATCATGATGAAGATCATCACAGTCATTGTATATTTGGATGGCACGAGGTATATTCTGCTCAGGAACATAAAAAGCACCAGATTCTGAATCCAGTCAGTAAATAATAATAATAGGGGTGGGAAATACAACAACATGATATTCTAATAACTTATGTAATGATATGCTTTTATGAGTCTATTGTACATATCACATTATTTCTACATCACTGAACAATGTTGTTATGTAGAGTAACAGGTACATTTATTTTTGTACATTTTTTTGTTTTTGTTTTTTTTTTTAATTGTACTGTTTAGGGGTGGTCAGTAGGTGGATTGGTTATGCTAAAAAATAAATAATTCACCACAATCCTGACCAGGATGAAGAGGTTACTGAATATATTTACTGAAAATACTGTGGTTTTGCATATCATTAAAACATCTGTAGTTGTTGTGATGTCATAATTTTGCCATACCACCCACCCCTACTTAATACTTTACATAATATTTGTATAATGCAAAACATTCATGGTGGTCATCCAAAACTATTCGTTACACACCTGAACTTCTTATAGTGGGTTAGATCATACTGGTCAAAGATGTCCCTCCAACTGTAAATGTTGATGATTCCCGAAGCTACTGTGATCAGCAGCATCAGAGTAAACTTCACCATGTGGCTGACCTGCACCAGCATGGTAGTAGCAATCAGCGCTAATACAGCAATGTAGCTGTAATATTTGGGGTTCTCCAGACAACCGCCTAGTTCACCAGGGGCTGGAGAAACGTCCCCAACAGGCTGTGGAGGCTGGCAGCTTAGCTACAAGTGTGGATACACAAGTAAATAAGTTTTAAATACAGTCTGAGATTGAGATGTCTAGTATGAGCAAGTCAGTATGACTGAACCAGTGTTATAATCCTGAAAATGTTTCGTTACTCATCCAAGAGAATTTATCAGGTTTTAGAAGAACTGAGTCATTAGCAATACACCTATATACACCTTATTATAATACAACAATAATATGACACCACAAGCCCAGTCAACTCAACTCACTATTAGTATTAGTAGTATTAGTAAGGCATTCATGTACCATAGTATTTATTAACACCAATGAGTTGTACATTAAAATAATAGTTTGCTCAACTGATATTTCCAAACTTTATTCCTTACCCCAAATGTAACAAGTCAGCTAAGATACATCTGCTTCTAATGTAATTAACAGGTAATGAATGCAAGTCACCCAGTAGTGTCTCACCATGTCTATTATGTCGGCCAGTGTGAGGATGAATATGGCTGCCATGGCCCAAGTGTTGCGAGCCCAACGTGTGTGATCAATCCATGTAGAGAATGATACCAGTCTCTTAGGAAATACCTACAACATCGAAAAAAGTCATTTATCCCACACATCAAATCCATTCAGGACTTCACAGACAAAATGTGTGTAGTGATTTCAGGGCTGGCTCAACAATATCGGAATGCACAACTTCTTTCGGTGACTAGGTCGGGGTGATTACCGTGCTCTAATTACGTTTAACATAACCCTTGCATGTGGGTGCACAGCGGCTTAGTGGTTAGTGGCCTCACTCCTCCAGGGATGGGGGTTCGATTCCCACCATGGCCCTGTGTGTAGAGTTTGCATGTTCTCCCTGTGCTGTGGGGGTTTCCAGTCCAAAGTCATGCATGGTAGACTGATTGGCATGTCCAAAGTGTCCGTAGTGTATGAATGGATGTGTGAATGTGTATGTGATTGTGCCCTGCGATGGATTGGCACTGTCCAGGATGCTTCCTGGGATAGGCTCCAGGTTCCCCCGTGACCCTGAAGAAGGATAAGCAGTATAGAAGATGGATAGATGGATGGACAACCCTTCCATGTCTCCTGTGGGGCCATCTACATGGTAAGAGCTGATTTATATTACCATAACATGACCCCTGGCTTCATACTGCAATGAAATGTAACAATTTTCAAAGCTTAATTCATATTAAAAACTACATTTAAACTTTATGTTCCCTATGTCTTCAAGCAGCTACTATGAAAATAAGAAGTCCATATCACCATGGGCTGGTAACAGACATTTTCTGTTTTTCATATTTATCACTGATAAGTACCGCTGATCAGATAACACTGTATTAATTAACTGTTGTCGCTTATGTGCATTCACTTGATGACTACCCACAGAAAAGGAGAAACAATTGTTTTAAAAACATATCTGCCTTGTGGCTTATATGCATTTTATGACCACATTTCTTCCTCAAAATCCCTTTACACCTCCTTATGAATCTGTGTATTAAGGTATCTTATACATTGCTCACAAACAATGAATACAAAGTAGAGATACACTGATACAAAATTACTCAGCCGATACCGATAACCGATTATTCAGAGTGATAATGGCCGATACCAATAACCGATACTGATAGTTCTGCCTTTTATACCTTCTTTTAAATTAATAATAATTATTTTCACAATTCTGAAGGAAATGTAAAAAAAACTGTATTCTCTCCATTTCAACAAGTTGTTTCACAGTAACTGGTCTCATAAACAGAAAACACATTATTAGGGCTGCACGATTATGGCCAAAATTATCATCACGATTATTTTGATCAATATTGAGATCACAATTATTTATCAAGATTATTCATTGATTTTAGGGACAACATATTTTTATTGCACTTTCACATTTAAATAAACAGACCGCTGTTTCACCTCCATGTTGTGCTACATTCCTGCTAATGTACAAATTCTTGCATCAAATTAGACTGGTTCTTAAAGTGCACAATCTCGTAGAAGCAAATTATAAATAAAATTGTACCCAAAATATAGGATAAGTAAAAATCAAAATGCCATCAACCAAATGAAAATATGCAATCAAATATAACAATATGCAACCAAATGAAAACAATTCAGGCCTACGCAGAAAAGGCAATACCAGTGTTTACAGAAGGAGAGACGCAGACAAATCACCCAATAGTGTGGCACAGGGATGACGTCATTTTGTACCGGAACCTAGAAGTTAGCATCACACTGGTTCCCTCGACAAAAACCTTATAGGATTTTCCCATAGGCTTTTACATTGTCGCAAAAAATAAGCTCTGTGATGAACAAAAGTTTAGAATACTAACACGTTTTGTCCATCAAGATAATTTTCACAAATGAACACAACTTTTATAAAGTGTGAAGCCTAAATACAATGGCCAGAAATAAAAAGCTAACCGTATGCTATAAATGAACTACACCACGGTCGTGCGACTTCACCATCACCAACATCACCAAGCTTCCAACAACTTTTCCAAACTTGATTTAAAAACATTTTCCATAATACGGATTTCCTCTGTGGATCATCCATGTTTTTTGGGGGGAATTGTGCACAGCATACCTGAACCAGTTTATCTGCAAAGACTTTTCCTGTTCGGCGTGATGACTTTTAATATCCCGACAACGTCTTTAGTCCCATTTAGCAACTTAGTGTCATGATTTCCCATCGCACAAAGTGCTGGAGCTCACAGCGCACTCTTTTAGTGATACTGACTTTGTTTACTTTCTACATGTGCATTTGTTATAATCTCTGTCCTGTCTCTGCCCCTGTATTGTCATTGGTTGTTCCCTCATGTGTCATCATTAGTTACAGCTGTTTTGTGTTCACCATTAATTACGTTTGTCATTTAAACCCGTCGTGTCTCTTTGTTCGACGCAAAGTATTGCGCGAGTTGTCCGTGTACCAAGCAGTTGTTCATAGTTTCCCGTCTCATAGTTTTGATCTTATTCTCAACCTCGTTGTTTGATTCTTGTTTAGTCTTGTTTATGCCTGTTTGACGATCACCTGACCTTTTGCTTGTTTTTGACCACGCTATTGTCTCACGTTTAGGATTTGTCTGCCTCTCTTCAATAAAGCTCTTTGAAGAAAGCGTTAACCCTAACCCTCATTACGTGACAGTTAGCAACCGCCTTTTTCAATACACGTAAAAGCTTTTTAAAAAATCATAGGTGGGGTTTCGATGCCGAAACTCCCTCTTCACTGCTGCAGCGTCTGGTGTAAAATTTTAGCGGTGCAGAGATTACAGAGCTTACAAACTGCAGTTTTGTCATCATTCCACACAAGAGACATCTTTACACACAGCATGAAATCGATGTGTTTTCCCGCCCTCTTTTGATTGACAGGATATAATCGGCCCTGATCATCGGATGTTTTTAAACTATCAGCAGATAGCCAATAGAGTGAAAAATAGCCTTTATCGACCGATACCGATTATCGGCAGATACATTGGTGGATCTCTAGTACAAAGCAATTATAGCTTAAAAGAATGTCTTCAGTTTGCTGACGGGGCTGGACAATGAATCAGTACACCTATAAAACACATCACCAAACTTTTTTTTATTCTACAGTAAACACAGTGTCAACTCATTGCTTTCTTGTTCTTGTTATATTTCTCTTATTCGACATTTAAGGACAACTTCCCCTGTATTGAACATGTCATGTTGTGTCTGGGTCATTGTTCCTCTCCTTAACCATCTCCATTGGTATTTCCATTGTTAACTGTGATTGCTTTAGGCATGTTTAGCACACCACCAGTCAATATTGCAATAGAACTGTGTAAGTTCAATGAGCTGACTAATAAGGTTGGATCAAATGCACGAGGGAACAACAAATGTTATACCAGAACATAAAATATATTGTCTACTGCAGTAATACTATGTAAGTGCAGTACTTGCCAGAAAAACAAAAACAGCAGACATTAGATTAGGTCAACTCTCTCTCTCTCTCTCTCTCTCTCTCTCTCTCTCTCTCTCTATATATATATATATATATATATATATATATATATATATATATATATATATATATATATATATATATTAATAACCTCCAGATCCCAAGAAACCATGTACATGTTGTGTGTGTCTGGCTACAGTGCTGGGTCACTCACCCGTGGGAAAATGGCTGCCAGGGAGCAGATGGTGAGAATGAGCAGTAGTACTTCCCCCACAGCTAGAGTCACATAGTTGGCTATCAACCTGTCAAGATGTACAGCAGACATTAAGAGGTGATAAAGGGACAGCTAGAATAGTAAAGGCCATTAGAGCTCACTATTAATTGCATTCTTTGAAACTAAACATTTTAAGTGCAGAAAACTTCATGAAAAACATGAGTTGTGTTTTGTTTGATTCACACAGAATGGAAACCAGAAGCACTGCGCAAGTAGCCATTTTGACTCTTGAATTAAACAATGTTTACCCTTTCAACATGTAACAACATGTGCAAAAGGTCAATATTGGTAAATACAAAACTCTCCCTTATTTTCATCAACCTTATAAAGTCATCACCATGCTGGAAGCAGGATGTGGCTCTTTATAGATCCTTATCCTTCAATTATAGGTAAAGAGTTCATTTCAGAACATGATCTAAAGCAGAGGATGTCATCTCTAGTCGTGCCACTGTCCTGTATAGTTTGAAGCTTTCTGTACTACTGATCTAAAGTGCACCTCAGTTCCTCACTGCCATTACTATCTGGACTTTCCTTTTGTTAACAGCAAGCTATTTAATGCAGTCTGGCATACATGTAATTGGTCCGTGAAGAAAAGAAAATGTGCAGTGCGGTGTGACTCACAGAGGGTCTATAAGTGCCTCAATTGCTGCTGTAAAAAGCAGCACTACACAGGAACAGCTGAAGGCAGCTCCACTCTGCTTCTCCTTTTCGACCGAGAAACGTGTCTCCAGCTCAGGGTTCACAAAGCGCAGCGACAGGCGGTTAGTGTACTTTCCCTTTAATCTAAGACAAACATACAGTGACATTGTAACAGTAAATAATCACTCCATTACAGCTGTTACAGTGCTTAAAAACAGAAAGGTTTAACCTCTTCGAGCGCCTGTAAAATTAGCCTAAAACACGTATGAGACATACCCAAAGTATTCTTGTTCTTTAGTGTTCTAAAGTGTTCTTTAGAATCACTGTAAGTGCTACTGGTATTGAGTAACAGAAGTTTGAATACATTGAAATAGAAGGGTTTTTTTTCCCCACTTGATTGTATGATACACAAGTGAAGTTTTTTAATACTGCATGCTCTCAGTAACTAGGCCTTGCTTTGAGCCAAGTGCTCATGTTTTCCAAATGTCTGTCATGGCATACATACACAGTCATGGCATGAAATGTGTGTCACACAACCGTATCAAATCTGAACCGATACTGATCCAACATTTCAGGTCAATATCGGCCCCGATACCAACAGTCATTATCAGACTGGTACAACACATGTGGTACACTTGCGTGACTGAAACAGATATTTAAAATGGTACTCACGCCTGCACTGTCTCTCTCTCCAGCAGTGCCTCGTTCAGGAGTTTATTCAGCTCCTGCTCATTTTCCTGAGCATCAATGACTCTCTCAGCAAGGTCTCGCAAACGAAGACGCCGCCGAGGGTTTGGGAACGAGGGATTCACCACCTGAACACACACATACACAGACAGAGTATATAAGAGAGGTCATTCATATAGCATCTGGGATTTTAGCACAAGCATACATTCTTCAGTTTATGTCATATCACATCACCAGTTTTAAACAGCACTTTTTAATTTAAACTAAACTTTATATTCAAATTTTATTGGTCACATACACAACCATACACAGTATCATGTGCAGTAAAATGCTTTTTTTTAATATCAGTGACAAAAATTGAATTTACATAAACCTGAAATGACTGCTATACAGGAGAGGAAAAATATATAAATAATAAAAATATGATATAACAAAGATTGTTGACAGAAACAATACGACTGTATTTTGAATAAGGTTCAGATAATTGAAGTTGTTTGTGCAATATATGCTGTGCAACATCAGGCTTACAATTAAAAAAATAATAATAATAATGTAACATGTTAGGAACTTTAAATGCAAGAAGCCACCAAGGCTGTATTGCTGTGAGGAGGGCTGATAGAGCTAGGCATGTCCTAGTTATAAAGTGTACGATTACCCGTGTATCCAGCTCCTCTGGTTCTTCAGGTGTGGTGCAGGCTGTGTGTACACTGCCATTACATTCTGTAGTGTTGATCAGCAGAGGAGAGTTCCCATTAGATGAAGTGACCGACAGCTTCTGGAAGAAAAACATGGAATGAAAGACAGCAAAGAAAGACAAGGACAGACTGCTGTTTCACCAGCACAACAATGTTTGGTTTGTAAATATGAAATAACACTTACCACTCCATTGATGCCATTCTTGCTCACTGGTCCTTTGGGAACAAGAACCAGGTAAGTCTCAATGCCTCTCTCCCTCAGGTATTCACAGCGGTCGCCTCCATTCCCTGGCTCGACATCAAATTCACCATGAAGACACTCCAGTGTGCTCTGGGAGATGTGCACTCGCCTAGTAGAATAGGAGTACAGGTGTATAGGACACAGTCACATTTCTAAAGTACACAGCAAGTAATGAACATTCTTTCAGATGCCTATTGGGCCTGGAATTGGTGCTCAGGACTCACCCAGGTATACCTCCAGCCTCCATTTTGTTGGCCACTGTGACATCTGTGGACCAGACATCATACTGCCAGCGCTTCTGTCCCAGCACCCCACCAAGAACTGTTCCAGAATGCACCCCAACACGCATGTCGACAGCTGTCTGCGTCTTCTCTCGAACATAGCTGAAATCGTCATGCGAATGAACAGCATGTGAGCCAATCAACATTAGACAGGCTGGAGACTGGTGCTTTCAGCTCACACAGCTTGTAGTTGCGCAGTTCATACATTACTTATATACCACGAATATTAAAACCAGCACAACTTTCTAACAAGAGTAATTTGTTAGTTTATGAGTATCTTTAAAAAGACATGATGCTGGAAGATGTTTGTCACATACGAAATAGCTTCCACCATGGCCAATCCCATCATTATGGAGCAGGCTGCATGGTCTTCTCGGTAATCTGGAAGGCCACAGATACAGTAGTAGCAGTCCCCAAGGATCTTAATCCTCAGTTGGTGATATTTCTACAGAGTAAAAATGTGCAAAGTCATGACAGAGTATAAATTTCTAGATATACACTACTGGTCAAAAGTTTGGAGACACTTGACTGAAACTGAAAAATCTTTTGATCTGAAGGTGTATGATTAAATGTTTGAAATCAGTGTTGTAGACAAAAAATATAATTGTGCCGACATTCATGTCTTTCATTACAAAACTTTTTGGAGCAAAATATTCTGAAAAGCAGCCAATATGTGTCCGGCGTAGGTGGGAACTCTTAATACTGTTTAAAAAGCATCTCAGGCATTTCTTGAATTCCTCAAGAAATTGGCTGAGAAAATGCCAAGAACACATTTCAGGAAATTCTAAGCAACAAGGGTGTCTACATTGAAGATGTTAAAATACTAAATTATTTTGATTTATTTGGGATTTTTTATCACAATATAATTCCCATAGTTCCATTTGTGTTATTGCAGAGTTTTGATAACTTTATTATTATACTAAAATGTGGAGGAAAAAATAATAATAAAGAACCGGTATTTTGCATGTTCTCCCTGGTAAGTGGATTGGTGAATATAAAAGTGTGAATGAGTGGTGTGACTGTTTGTGTGCATCCATCCAGAATATATTTCCACCATGTGCCCAATGTTCCGAGTTATAGACTACAGATTGGCAGTTAATTAGGATGAACGGATGAACATTTACTGACTGGCCCAACATCTGCCCTAGATGTAGACTGAGTTTTGAGTAAACATGTCTAGTGTAGTTTCCTTAATACTGAAAAGCGTTGGAATTAATGTCTGTGGTAATCACCAATGCGCTTCAAACGCAGTAGGTTTAAGAGTTATCTTTAAAGTTGACATATCTCCCAATGGCACCAGATACTGCACAGCATTCTGTCCTGAATTCATGTAAGCGTAACAAAGTACACATGTACTCCCAGTGTGATACATGTGGAGGGAGGCAGTCACTTACAGCAGCCAGTTTGTCAAAGCGGGCAAACAGCTCATTGAGCAGCTTGACTAGCTCCTGTGCACTACAGGAAGAAGAGAGCTGGGTGAATCCCACAATGTCTGCAAATAGAATACTGCAAAAGAAACACACCATACGCAACTACATTAAACTCAAGCAGTAACTGTTTAACTTTGGACATGTACTCATTGTCAATCAAGCTCTTTAAGCCTTTTTGCTTTCCTCCCAGCTGACAGCAATGTACTGTGATGTGTACGGGACTCACCTAACATTTTCATGCCGATACATGTACATAGTGTTGAACTGCTGCATCTCTTTCTGACTGGCCTCTTTTTTCATGTCTTGTAGCATCTCGTCTGCTATGTGCTTGGGAAGAATGGACAGCAGTAGACGTTCCTGTGTGCAGAATAACAGCATCGCAGTGCATGGGTCAGATATATATACTGCATAATGTGCAGGGTCAGATGTAATACTAACCTGAAGCTTTCCACTTACCATAAAGCATGGCCTTTCAGCTTGTATGGTTTAAGGTTAATGGACCATCTATGGATCAATTTTCCTTGACACAAATTAAGTCTGCAGTACAGCAATATTATAAATAGGTGATAACCTGAAATGCGACCACACCAACCCTATTTGATAATGCACCTCCTTATATACTATGACAACATTGACAAATAACAGAGCCTAATATTTAGTGGCTAAATAATAGCATGTCCATTACATTCAAGAAATTGTCCAAAATACTGAACTGGACACTCTGCAATGCACTTACTAGAAATATCATAACATCAGGACACACAATTGCAATCAAGATGACCCTGTTTCACCACACACACACACACACACTCATACTTCAGCACAGGAGAACGGTGGACTGCATAACAGATCTGCATATATTCGAGTGTAGCTGTAAAAAGGAAATAAAAGGCATAACAAATCAAGAGGAGATAGTCAGAAGTGTGATTACAGTTGACACTGTCTCAGGAGGCTTGTCGCCATGGTAACCTTCAGCCGCCGGATGCTCCTTGATTGGCTGGCAGGCCCTGTCTCCCAGCAGCCCTTGTTTCTCTATTAGTATTCAGGGAGTTTCTGCTGCTATCAGTGCTTTTGTTCTCTCTCTATCTATCTCTCTCTCTCATGCACACTCATTCATACACACACATGCACATGTATACACACGCACACACATGTATGTATACACACATGTACTTCCTTCCCACATCCCATTCTCTAGCACCACCACCCCCAGTCCCCCAACACCTCCCACCCCTTGGTAGCAGCAACTGTTTGCTCCATATATAGAAGCAATCAAGAAAGCCCAGTGGCTACAGCTGGGTGACCAAAGAGAGGGAGGAATTGACTGCTGACTCTGTAAATACACACATACGCACATACGCACATATGCACACACGCGCGCACACACGCACACACACACACACACACACACACACACACACACACACACACACACACAGCCATAACAGAGCACACCCTCGGGATGGGAAAAAATAATCTAAGATGCAAAGTATTTCCCAAACTCTGAGATTTAGTCATGGCCAGTAACCCCCACCCCCTACATAGTGACCACCTACCAATCTAACATGTACTTCCTCTGAGAAATAGGAAGCCAGTCCCCATACATTTTCAAACTACCATTGCATCTGAACTGTCCTCTTCCATACACAGTGCTGTGCAAATGTTTTAGGCGCATGCAAAGAAATGCTGTAAAGAGCAGTAAACAGTAGTAAATGATCAAAGTCAATATTTGGTGGAAAAAAAAAATAAAAATTGTAGTCTCCGGTACAATTAGTGCAGTTTTATAAGGAAATGAGCTGTATGTTTTATTGAGCATGTTGCAGAACCAGACACAGCTCTTCTGGAGACTTTCACTGTCGCACTTGTTTCTTATTTTTGCAGCAAAACCCAGCAGCCTTCATTGTGGTGTTTTGTCTGAAAAGTGTCTCTTACGTAATCTGCTGCTTTCTTTACTGACATACAAACATTTTTCTGTAACATTTAATTTTGTACTAGAAAACTAATGTTTGCGAATCTAAAATGTTTTTGTACTGACTCAATAATGTAGAAGTCATAAAATAAAAAATCTATAACAAAGTTTGTACTTAAATTTTTTTGCTAAGTACTGTACATGAGTTCACAGATTGTTTACTGTCATTCTGAGTTAGGGTAGAGAGAGGAATGTTAAACTTCTCACCCAGAGAGCACAGCCCATGGAGGAGTTATGAATGATGCTTTACCATTGCCCTGCTTTAAAAGAAATACAACGTAGTTTATTTATTGACAAAAAGTTACCAGTACCAAACAATTCTGATGCAAAATTTAAGCTTGGTTAAATATGCATTTAAATTTGAGATATTAAAAGGTTTTAGGATTTAACTATATTTCAATAGTAACTAAACTAATTTCATACTGCTTCACTCAACTTACAGTATGTGTTCGCATCACGGAAGGTGAAAGCTGTGTTATAAATCACCAAGATAAATAAAGATTTATTTTAGAATCGCATCTTGACACCTTGGATCGAAATGAAAGCAAACTGTGAGGTGCCTAGAGATTCCCACCCATTACACAAACATACTGAGCACACAGTCACAATACCAGATGAGATAGAGGACCGTGTGACTTACACTACAGCTAGCACATACAGTACCTCCAGCACAATATTACAAACTAAAGCAACTGGTTTCACCAATCAAGTGATAATGTCTCAGAAAGCTCACATCAAGCTCTTCCAACATCTATGATAACCCTTAACTCTGAATTCACAGTTATTACATGGTGGAAGCATATATCCTGCTGAACCACTGATTGAAAAAATGCCCATAAAAAGTCAGAACTGCCCTGCTCAAAATAAACGCAATTACATTAACGCAATAATTCATAAAAATAGTCCTACACAAGCTACAAAGCAACCTCACTATGTTTAGGATAGTAGCTGACCAATCAGGTCTTCCCAGGACGAAAAAAGTATCACAATGATACTCAGATGTTTTCCATGTATACAGTATGTAAACATCATACAGCACTCAATACAGCAAGTTGCCTAAACTTGAAAATCTTAAATTATTCTCTCTCAAATAATAATTCCCTTATATCAATAAGAAATTAAAATGAAAATATTTGTCAGATCAAAATAATCTAATTGTTAGAAATTAGTTTACAGTCAAAATAACTATTAATGGCCTCCTAAAGGGTCATAGTCGAAATTCTACTTGTCGAAAAGCACTGCCAACAAATTTTGCAATCTTTCTCGAGCTTACCTGCTGCTGACTCTGTTCCTCTAAATTCAGCTTCACCTCCAGAGACTGCCTGGCCTCCAAAAAGGCCTTGCGGTGTTTGCGATCAGCCATGTAATATGACATAAGCCCCACAGTAATTGCACATATGTAGATCAGGATGTTGGCCAACAGCTGAAGAAAAGAGTTGAACAAAAATACTTTTAACCAAATCACAGTACAGGCACATTTTTAGTAGAAACACATTCTCATGCACAGGCATGCACAATAATTAATGTCTAACTGCTTTTAATTCTTGAACTCATGCTTGTATAATCAGTGCACTACTCTTCAGCTTATTAAGAGACCTGCTCCTTAGCGTGTTGGCCTTATAGTACTGGTCTTGTATGCATAAACCTGAGATTATGCTGGGAATATATTCACAGTGCTATGATGAACCAGCTATAACCTGATTGTGTAGCCATCATTTCTTTACACTATTATTGTTTGCAGACATTAAAATCCAAAGCATTGATATACCTGACCCATGGAAGGGTAAGAGCTCTGAGCTCTTGAGTAATCTACAGGAAATTGTCTTCAATGGTAAATGTTTATTTTCCATAAACATAATGTCTGGATTTAAACTCTCAACAGTTTGTGTATTTGCAAACAGCTGTATAATAAATGCAGTGGATTTAATCCCTAGATTTCTCACTTAAATCCAGCTTCTCCTGCTGCAATGCATTATAATCTTCTGGGGTTTTTTGTGCCATGTCTCTTGAGGCTGCAGTTTGCACCAAAAAGAGTTCAGAACCTGAGTGTCCAGCACACACAGCTAAATACAGTGTAATAACAAAACAAAAATACAACTGCCTTGCATCTCTGCTACACAAAAAATATTCATACAAATTAAGTTCTTGCCAATGCACTTGCCAATCTAACAATATCGCTGTCAACATGTATCTTATTTAGTCATTTCGTAAAATATAAGTCTGATTATGAGTTTATGCATGGCCTATTTTCACTACTTTTAGGACTATAATCCACTGGTTTTGTAGAAACAACATAATCTAACTACACACAAGTAATTCTGCATTTCTAGGAGTGATTATCATGATATTATCATTATTAATATTAAATATTACCATATTATGCTCTGTTGTTATGTATTTCACTGCGTGCAACTGCACTGCATTCCCTTAACCTTAAAGAATAGCACTCGAATGCTTGATTAAAGACAGTGAGTTTCCTATTTCCAATGGAATTTTGAGTTTCCAATGTAATTCAAAGAAAATATTCATTAACATTATTGTTCAGCTTTGGACTTTCGTTTAGTTTAGTCCGACATGTCGAGGCATCTTTAAGAATAAGGGTTTGCCAAGCTAGCAAACAGTTAGTGCAATTAAGCTATTTATTATTTGTTAAAAGACAGATATTACAGATAGATTATTATTTAGTAATGCGGGATGGTTCAGACTTAACATCTCTATTTTCTCTCGAGAGCGTATTCTAAATTAACTACTTCCAGTAGAGACTAATTTGCAGTTCATTTAACTGACAGTGCATATTTTGTGTCTCAATAAGTATTCAGCAGCATGTGCATGGAGGTGATTTTGCATCAAAAGTAGTAAACAAACTGACAAGTAGTACCAACATATTAAAACAGATGTAAATATAAACAATAGGAATTGATTCCTATTGTCAGTGATTCTTTCTTTGCTTCTTACTTTTAACACATTTTTCACTGGTGGTTGGGTTTTAGAAGGCAGCATAAATCTGATATTACTAACTGGAATTAGTCATTAGGAATCTTCTGACCATTAGTCCTATGCATTTATTTACCCATGGCGTTCACCCAACATGACAGAACGATCTGGACCATGTGTTCTGCAGCAGATATCAACAGCCTGGAATTGTAGCTATCCATGTATGTAGTTTTATAACCAGGCTGTACAATGTGACAGTTTTGTCTCACATGAGATTTAACCTTTGCTAATACAAAAAAGATCACAGACACACATGTCCAAGAACCTTGTTTTTCACTCCTAGTACTCATGATAGATCATCAAACCATATAACAAATAAAACTTTTTCCATGTGCTTGAGCCATCTACTCTAGTGTATGAAATTGGATGAACATCTGACGTCACCTGTATGGCGACAAATGGATGTATTCACAGACAAGGCAGTACTTATGTTTCTTGCATTACAAAACATTATG
The DNA here is from genome assembly GCF_023375685.1 of Ictalurus furcatus. NCBI lineage: Eukaryota > Metazoa > Chordata > Actinopteri > Siluriformes > Ictaluridae > Ictalurus > Ictalurus furcatus. The sequence continues at coordinate 23,475,559 of NC_071255.1, read as the reverse complement.
TAATGTAATGTGTCTGCAGCGTGGAACGTAGGCAAAATAATGCCCATTACTTTCACATATTGTTTATTAACATTTAGTGTTGGTGTGTGGTAGCTAAGATGAATGTACTTAATGTGAAAACTTTGTTAGGAATAATAAACTGTGAGATTTGAGGTGTTCTATATTTTGAATAGTCAATAGGTTATTTGTGGTGATTATGTGATTATAATATACATTTCAATCTCAAACTGGAGCCTCAACTGGATATTAGAATTGACTAATATCTGACATGAAACTAGGTGTTAATAATTTCTGAAATACACACTGATATCCTTGTGATCTTATATAAAACTGTATTAAGAATCAGTCAGATTAGTTAGAAATAATATGATTACTCATCCTTGTTAATCCATCCCAAGCTCCCAATCTTGTAGATCTTACTACCCAGTTTTTAAAACTGTTAGCAGGACTTTCCCCAAGCACCCTAAACTTTCATTTTTGTCCCCGTTCCCCAGTGCCCTAACCTGTCTCCCGAGAGCAGCTCCTTGGATGTCCTCTTGCTGCTGCTGTGCGATGGTGACGCCCAGCGCCAACGTGTGCACACCACATGACACAGCTGTGATGAGCACAATAGGTGTCAGTCGTAATGGCAGTGTCAAGAAGAAGGAGAAGCTGAAGAATGCCTGCCAGCCTACTGTGTCACTGGCCTGGTGGAAGCGGGCAAAGTTCAATCCTAGATAACAGAAGATCTGGGCATCTATGAGCACCCATAGGGCATAGGGCACCAGCCGGCGGGAGATGCGCTCAGGCAGAAGGCCGTAGCGGCACAGTAGGTAGAGCACGATGTCCACAGCCAATGCTACACACGCCACAGCCACGGACGCCAGCTTATCACTGGTATACACCACAGCACACATCACAATCACATAGCAGTCAAAGAGGGCTGCAAACACCACCAACACCAGTAGGGTTTCATGCCGCTGCCTGCGAAAATAGGTCTGGTAAAGGTTCTCTAGTGAGTCTGGGGTGAACGTGAGACGCATGAAGCGAGGGAGACACAAACAGCAGCCTGAGTTACGCACCGTGACCTCATGGGTTCTTCCCACTGCTTGGCCTGGATCAGAGGGCAACGTGACTGAGCATTCTGCCGAATACTCCGCAGAGTACTCTGGCTCGGAAAAGGCCCGGTTCCGAGGCATTTCGAAAAGCCAATAGGTTATTTGAGGAATGAAAAATAGATCCTTATTGTCCTTGTTACTCTTGAAACAAGCAGTTCGTAAAAAGTACATTACAAGTACATTGAGCTGGCTTGTCTGGCACCCTCTTAACTCCCATGTCAAACAAGCTTTCGACCTGAGAGTGGCATCTGATGACTGGATTCAGTGTGGTCTCCTGATTGTCACTCCCTGCACTGAAACTGGATTTTGCATGTACCTTTAACTCATTTCACACAAATTCTGGTTATCAAACTGGACCTTTAAGGTGTAACACTTTGGCACTTGAAATGGTAGCCTAATACAAAAACACTCCTATTTAAAAAAAAAAAAAAAAGCTCGATACATTTGTTGTCAAAAAGCAGGCCACAGAATGCCACATAGGCAAAAAAATTAAAGAAAAAAAATACAAATAAAAATTAAACAGTTTAACAGAGATATGTCCCTCTAACCATGGTTGTTTACATATGCGCCGCTGTGTGCTTTTCCTGCCCGGTTTGCCATCATGGTCGCTCGCGCCAGGTTTCCATGGTGAAGCCTCGTGGAGACAATGAACGCAGGATTCAGGAAGGAAGCGATGAGATTATTCTTATTTTCTTTCACATGTAACACACGTAGAGAAGTGAAATTAAGCTCAGGTGGCTGTGTTTTTCTCCTTCTTCTTCTTCTTTTTGCCAAAACATCAAACAAGAAGCAGTCGCAATGGATGCCTGAAACGTTAACGAAAACGCAATACTTGCAGGAATAGCCTGTGCCGTTGTCAAAATGGCCTTCGTGGTTTAATGTCGTATTTCATCCTCGTTTCACATGACTGCAAAGTGAATTTCGCTTGTTTGCATTCATCGTGTGTTCGCTATCCGTCCATTATGCCGAAGAATCCATAGTCTTCAGTGGAGGGGGGAGAGCGAGAAGGGAAAAAAATCAAGGCAGGAACACTTACAGGAAATACATGTTGCGCTCTCAGGACGGAGGGAGAGAGAGAGAGTGTGTGTGCATCCCGTGTGGAAATACATGTGCAAATGCAGATTTGTCTAAGCCGCAAATAAAAACACACGCTTTCTGCCATCTGACATAGTACGGAGCGCACATGTTGCCATTTTAGACAGGGGTCGAGTAAAACGCACCGAAGTGTTACATATGGTAAAGGTTGGACCAGAAACGCAGTCACAGAGAGCAGTAAAATCCCAAATGAACCGGTGCTTTTTCAGTTTTGCTTTCTGGGAATACACTACAGCCTCGTTCACAACGAGATCCACTGTAATCTGCACAGGATCCACAACATCACGAGAGTCTGCGTCCAGTTACCGCTGCGATCACCAGTGGTGTCTGTGATGATCTGTCCCTGGCGCTAGTAAGGACGAGATCACTCCTAGATGTCGTGGAAAATCCATCCGCAGAAGTGCCACTGGAGATAGGCTACGATTTGGGGATCTTTGTGAATCCCACAGCCCAGGCTCATTATTCGGAAGTGCCCCTGTTTACACCAGTAAAAGTCACCGCTGAATGCGTCCTGCGGTTTCACCAATTGAACAGGCGAAAATAGTGGACTACCCTCGGATCGATCTCTCTCTCTCTCTCTCGCTCTCTCTCTCGCTCTCTCTCTCTCCCACCCTCCTACCCCGTCTCTGTTCACACCCCGCTCCACATCACACACACTGAGGAGAGGACGGATCTTGCCTGGATAACAACACCACAAGCAACTAAAGTAATAACAACGACGTTGCACATATAAATAATACGATTTCATTCAAACTTAAAGGCTGTCAGTTTACTCCAAGGCTTTCAAATTCTCTCTTTTATTCAATTTTGATGAAGCTGATGCGGGTTTTGTTTTGTTCTTCTGTAACTCTTCATTTAGATCACTTAGTATTTCCTTTATATATTACTTAGTAGGCTACTTCAGTAGTAGCTCAGCAATATCCCATAAGAGTATTATATGTTTTATAATAATACTACATAATAATATTACATAGTAATCCATATACCAAAAGTAACTGATATGACTGCAATCTAGGCCTAGACTACTGGGTTTTTTTCCCGAAAAGAGTTTGTTGAAGGGTATTTAGGTTGTTCTTCTTCGAATCCTTTCTGATAGATAAACACGAGATCAGTTGTAATACAGTAAGGTTCCTTCAGAGAAACAACTGAAGTACCTTTAAGGGTTCTACGTTTTCTAAGAGTATTTCTTGACTGAGTCGACTCTTTTAGGTAAAGGTCGGGAGTTAGTTTGTTATATAATACAAAATGAAGACAAATTGCAGAAGAGAGAATGTTTTATGGGGTTCATCTACACACCAGGTGGAGTGCTGGCTCTGCAAATAAAATTACTTAATGTTGTAAGGAGTTAGCAGTTGTTATTTAGCGTGTGTGTGTGTGTGTGTGTGTGTGTGTGTGTGTGTGTTTGTACAGGTGTTTGTGTGTAAATGTGAATCATACCTACAGTGCAGTAAATGGAAACCCAGTTGGCTTTCCTGTACATTAGCTGCTAACCGGGTGGGTGGGGTAAAGACATGTTACCTTTACATGTGTATTTATGCACAAATATTATAAGATATGTAAGTATACAACATATAAATTATAAAAGAAAAATACATGATGGTACATGGCACTAGTGATGTAGTATTTATGTAAATTTTAACTATAAATTAATTGTTATTTATATTTACAACATATGTTTATATAGTGATATGTAATATTTTGCTTAATGTGTTTGAATCACAGGTAGCAGGCAAGCATTTTAACATCAATTACAAATGTTTGTAGCTTAACATTTATATTCCCTTCATTGGTTTTTATAAAGCCTCTATTAATTTCATATGAGTTAAGATAACATACATTTTTATATGTTATATATCTGTCACTCTCTCTTACACATACATTTTAGCCAGCAGCTAAAAGGAAAATGGTGATGTTCAGACAAGGTGGTTGCCACTCAAACAAAGCAAAGTTGTGAAATTAGAATGCCATGGCTAGAGAATAAAGAGTTCAGACACTACTTGTTAAATTTACAGACATGTGGGTGTGGATATGGAGCCTGTTTTGTGACAGCAGTTGATGCAGAAAATGGAGCTTGTAAGCTGCTTGTTGAAGATGAAGCTGGCATGTGTATATATATATATATATATATATATATATATATATATATATAGATATATAGATAGATAGATAATATGCAAACAAACACACTTTTCTCTTTCTATACTTGTGTGGACCTAATATTGACATAAAATCTAAACCTAGCCTTAACCTCAATAACGAAAAGCTCTTTTAGTCATTTAAATAAAAGTTGCAGTTTAAAGAGAAACCCAGCCAGATATCCCCACAAGCTCAAAACTGTTAGATATCCTATCCTTGTGTGAAAGTCCCCACCAAGATATTAAAACATTCCTACGCGCACACACACACACACACACACACACAATATATCTGAGAGCGGAAGCTCTCACTGACACCACCTTGGGGTATTATTGATTATTCCACTGAAGTCCTGTAATGACCTTGCAGTCACTGGACTGCTGACTTTTAGAAATTAACAAACACACAGACATCCAGTCATCCTTCACTGCAGTTCTGAAGAACGTATCAATGCTCACCCAATTATAAATTTGACATCCACAGCTGATCACTTGATCTGCCCTCTACAGTTATAGTATGGTCTGTCTGTCTGTCTGTGCTGACTACACTTTGCTCAGCTACATGTCCATATAGAGTGGTGCAGGAATGAGTCCTAAAAAACGGAAATTAATTAGCATTTTAGCACTTAGGGTTCCATTCTTGATTTAGCACTTAGGGTTCCATATCTTGAGCTTCCACAAGCTCAAGATATTTTCACGTTTTATTCTACAACATAAAATACACCAGTAATACCCAACTCGTGATTTTGTTAAGCTTTTACGTGTCTTGAAAAAGGCGGTTGCTAACAAGTGGCTAAATGGGACTACAGAGGTTGTTGGGGACATTAAACATCATCATGCCAAAAACTCATCTACTACAGCCTTGTCGTGTTTATACTCGCGCTCTTGCAAACTATTCCAACTCAAACTTTCCAACTTGTAGATTTGTCAATTTATAGTATTTTCCAACTGTAGTGCTTTGGGTTTTTTTCCCCTTCAATTTCTATCGGAAGCGTAGTGGTGGTGACGTTGAAGTCATGCGGCCTTTGGCTTTTTACTTCTGGCGATTGTATTTAGCCTTCAAAATTCATAAAGATTGTGTTCATTTGTGAAGATTATCTTGATGAACAAAACGTGTAAAAATCATAAACATTTGTTGGTCACAGAGCTTATTTCCTGCAATTCTCCAAAAGACCATTTTTGTGAGGGCTCCAGGGTGATGCTAACTTCTGGGTTGGCCTGCAAAAATAGGTCATCCCTACAGCACTCTATTCTATGAGAATGTCCCATTCATTCATTCATTCACCATTTTTAATATTTGATCTTTTAACCCTCCTATAACTCATGAATATATAGAGTCATATAGAAATGATGCTCTGACTCTGCATTAATTGCATATTTCATTCATGATCTTGTTGTTGTCTTGCACTTTGCTTAGTGTACTCTTTATTGTGTAATATTGTTTGTTTATTGTTGAGCTGTATCGAACCTAATTACCACCAACACTATTGTGTGGCAATAAAAGAATCTTAGGTATCATATGACAGATTGTATTATATATAAAGTAGTACACTGTGCTAGAATATGTGATATTTCTATATAAACACCGCCACAACCGATCTACTGTAACTTTAATGTCTACATTTTACAATAAACGGTAAGACAAGTATTTTCTAAAAAAAATATATATATAAATATATACTACATGTTTTATGGCTCACATGCAGTTCCGCGATTATTCTACGCATTACGGGTGACGTAGTGACGTAATACAGGGCGTGCATGCACGAGATATGCGCTGCTGACGTGTAGGTAAGGAAGTGGCCAGATATAGATGTTGTCTTTGTTGAATCATGGTTTGTGATGTCTAGTGTATTTTGTAATCACTTCGTTTATAGAAGATTGCGGAAGTTATGAGTAGTATGTCGGACGAGTAGAAAGGCAGTGCACCTGCTTCGAACTAGCCATTAGCAATAGCTTGTGTAATATTAGCTAGCTAGCTGGCTAACACACTAAACTGTTCAGACTCCACTGAGCCATTGGTCAAATCGGATTACTGGATACTGCATAATATAAGCAGTCTTCTGACTAACAGGTAGGGTTACCAGCTTGATCAGCCCAGCTGACAGCCTGCCACATAGCAATATCGTTATGTCAGCGTCCTGGTTGTGAGGAGTGAAATGTAAATGAAGGTTAACGTGATGATGTGTAAATAGCGTTTGTAGTTAAAGTCAGGACAGCGGTTTCGGTGGCTACCAGGTAAGTTTACGTTTAGTTTGAGTAAACTCTGGTTTTTCGGTCTCAACTAGCTGGATTGGGGTTTTAGCGGGTTTCATCGCAATGGTAATTTACACCACACGGCTAACCTGCTCCGGAGCAGCTTTTATTGTGGGTAAGAAAACTCAAACTCAATTTGGACCAATCAGCTGCGAGCAAAGTGAGAGAACCGTGACTGGCATAAAGTTGGTTGGACGTTCGATATTCGCGGATATGCGGAAATTAAGGGACCATCTCTAAAGTTACATACGACATTGTTAAACACGTTTCTATCTTCAGTAGCATTTGAAGGGAATGACTTACAGTCATATAACCAACTGTAAAGTGTTCATCCAGGTGTCAGCTATAATGCACACCTCTTAGATTTTTTGATATTTAACAAAATAAGCTATTAAATCATATGTAAATATTGCCATGTATTTCACTACAGAATGGGCTCATACACAAAATATACCGTAATTTAAAGCTCAATAGCATTTGAAGGGAATGATGCACAGTCATGATCTCAACTGGAAAGTGCTCATCTAAATGTCAGGTATGATGCACACCTTTTAGATTTTTGATATTTATTAAAACAAGCTATTAAATCACATGTAAATTAGATATGAATTTCACTACCGAATGGGCTCATACAGAAAATATGCCATTATTTAAAGCTCAATAGCATTTGAAGGGAATGATGTACAGTCACACATCCAACTGTAAAGTGTTCATCTAGGTGTAAGGTATGACATACATGATACGAAATACATGGCAATATTTACATATGATTTAATAGCTTATTTTGTTAAATATCAAAAATCTAAAAGGTGTGCGTCATACCTGACACCTAGATAAACACTTTACAGTTGGTTATGTGACTGTACATCATTCCCTTCAAATGCTATTGAGCTTTAAATAATGGTATATTTTGTGTATGGGCCCATTCTGTAGTGAAATTCATATCTAATTTACATGTGATCCATCCATCCATCCTCAACCGCTTATCCGTTAATCGGGTCGAGGGGCAGCAGCTCTTATCTTTACCGTCTTCTTGAGCCGCACGTTAAAAATCTGACACGCGGAAGCCACACGCTCTTCCTGTACCGCAAACTCTACGTGCTGCTTTGCGGGTCTTTGCGAGTGGTACATATGTGCATGCGGTGGCATTATTTCTTGTCCTAATATAGTTTCACAACTGGTATTTATTTTATTAATATGTAATTAAAATAATTTACATATTAAATTACATGAAATATGTCGGTTATAAGTTTTCAATCAGTTTATTCTTATTGTGAGCCTGTAAAAGTAAACATTTACACAATCACCAGTGTTCCCGAGCTTTGGCAGCCGCAATGATATTTCTTTATGCGGTTAAAATAGGTATAAATTCCTAATGTTTCCGCATAATCATTCCTTACTAATCTTCAACTGGAAGTATGCACACCTGTTTGCTGCAAACATCTGGCTTTTATGTGCACACGCACGCTGAGGAAACCTTGATTCAGGGTTAAAACCTGGCTTGACTGAGAAAGTTGATAACCAGTGTCATGAAACCTATAAAACTTCATTAATTAGATTTGCTTGGGTTTTGTCAACTCAAAGCTTACTCTGAAACTCTGAGTTTGTTCAAGGATGACTGAGTGCAGTGCAAAAGTACCAAGACTGACAAGACTATAATGTAGCATTTATTAACCTGTTCACTGAACCATCAGTTGCTCATTAATGTCAGAAATGTACATCATTTGTATCCAAGACATGTTAGATGTCCTAAGTTTGCACCTGTCGCCTCAAAATCTATTTGAAATCAAGTAACGCTAATCAACATGATTTGAAGTAAATGTGTGATCTAGGTGTGCAGTCTGCTGTTTTAATCTTTCTTTCTTTCAAGTTACAAGCCACTATAGTTCTTATTTAGTCTTGATTGATGAGGCTCTCTAGTTGGAGCCTTACTCTAACAGTCCATGGTCCACAACAGGCTACACCGACACCTGTGTCACCCTTTCCCTGGATTACAATGTATTTTAAGTTCAAATAAGCTTGTCTACTAATCTAACATGTACGAGAAAAACAACGTACAGTAAACCTGTCCTTCCACTAATCGAAGGTGCAGCATCTAAGGTAGAGCACATTCTTAAAAATCAACCAGTTGCTTTTAACATGAAGTTCCACTAGTAGAAAAGAAATGTGTTGACTGATTGGTAATTTAATGTCAACTTTTTGTCTGTGTCTGTCATGTACAAGTTAGTAATACTCTAACTTGTTTACTAGTAACTAGCAAACCAATTGGGATCAATGTATTACAAATAAACTTCACAAAATCAACCCTGTTGTTGGTAGAAAACGTGGTTTCTACTCAGATAATCGCTGGGACCATACTATCTACACCCATTGTCGAACAGGCCACTCCAGACTCACTCACAAGTATCTGTTAATGGGTAAAGATCCTCCTTTATGCCCCTTATGTCAAAGTCCAATATCTCTGTGGCATATTTTAATGGACTGTGAACTCCTTTAGGACCTTTTTAATTGGGTTTATTCTTATGAAAATATTTTTAATGAAGTGAGACCAGTTTTAGTTTTAGAATTTTTAGTGAAGATAAACTTTAAACAACTTTTGTGAATCCTTCATATTTTGCTATATCGAACCTGTTTCTTGCCATAAAAATAGCCATTGTAGCTGGCATGACGTTAAATCACAAATAAATAAACAAACAACTAGTAACTAACCTGTGACCCCATATATTTTGGAGAGGCCAATGCACAGGTTTAACTTTGTACAGAGTAAAGATTATGAGGAAATTTATAGAGGCTTGTTTGTTTTTTGGCAGAACAGCAGACAAAGCCAGTCCATCACTGGGCACTACACACACGCACACCTACACCTACACACCTACCCCCTCCCTCTAGGGGCAATTTAGCATAGGCAGTCCATCTACTGGCATGGTTTTGGGAGGTGGGAGGAACCCCACATAGACACAGTGTAGTAATCAGAGCTCAGGATCAGACTGAGGACGCTTGAGCTGTGATCCAAGAACAATACTCTGCACCACCGTCCTGAAATGAAAGCGACATAACAAAATAGACAACAGGTAGAATGACACTATTAAATGTGTTTTGGTTCATAGACAACCAAAAAAAATGACAGTGATTAATTGGAGTGGGTGCATATCTAGAAAAGTTTATAACACTTCACTTAGGGGAGTATTAGGATGTTATTCTCCATCATCTATTTTGGAATGTTGCATAAATTGATTTTTGTTGTTGTTTTCAAACAGACTTCGCTTTCACTGTGATTGTCCTGTGATTACATACAGATAATCATGGGCAAACGAAAAGTGCCGGATTTGTATCGTGCCCCTTTCCCTCTCTACACTGTTAAAGTCGATCCAAAAACTGGATTCATCATTACTGCTGGAGGGGGCGGAGCATCCAAGACCGGCATTAAGAATGCAGTGGTGAGTGTCTGCACTAACCCCTTTGCTGTAACACAAACCAGTTATTTATTTAGGTTACTTAGGATTATAGTGGTTACTTCTAAAAACTGTCATTTTGTAAGTCTTTCAAGTCCAATTGCTTTATCTTATTTATCACAATGCAGTAGTTATTGAGATAATTAAGATGCATAGGGTGTGGCACAATCTAGCAGACTGTACAGCAAAATCTCAGCTCAGCATGTAGGCATTCTGGTGAGGGTTAATACATGTTTGTGACAAAGTGGAAGATTAATTACATTAGAGGTCGACTGATTGATCGGGTTTGCCGATTAATCTGCACTGATAACAGATAGTTCCAGCAATCAGTTATCAGCAAAAATCCACACGAAAGTTTTTCCCAGTTGTGGCTGAGAAGGTTCTGCTGTCCTTATATAGTACGAGAGCGCCCTCTAGAGGCGACAAATTTTGTGGTGTTATTTGAAGTTTTCTTTTTCTTTTAAGGTGCACCTATTATGGTTTTTTAGATATTACCTTTCATGTAGTGTGTTATAGAGCTGTTTGTGAATGTAAAAACGTCTGCAAAGCTTCAAAAATCAAAGCGCATGACAAACTGAATTATTGACTCCCAAAAGAAGGAAGCAATTCTGAACCTATGTAGGTTTGTAACAAAAAGCCCCGCCTATTTTACTTCGAGTGTTATGTTTCCAATCAGTATCAATTTTAAAAACTATTGGTTGATTAATCGGTTATTGGCAGGTACTGTCCAACTAGGTTATCATTAAAATCCACTTTCAGTCGACCTCTAAACTACATCCATAGAAACACCATGAAAACACCCACCAATGCTGAGCAGAGAGAATCTGTGTGGCAGCCTGTGGTGATCCAGTTTGCAAATGGACATGTACTGTTTGAAAATCTTGCTTGTTTCTTATCAAAATTTATTGAAGTTGCATAATATTCATGATATTCTCCTTAAATTTTGGCCACAGCAATTCCTTGGTTTAGAGCTAGTGGGAAGCCAACACAGTGCGACTCTGCTGCACTCTCATGACACAGGATCATGTGCCACCATGAACATGGCACTGGGAGGAGATGTGATCGCTGCTGGACAAGATGGCAACTGCAGAGTGATGCGCTTCAGGCAACAAGGCCCTAAAGAGGGACGATCAGCTGCTCCAAAGGATGGTTGGTAGAAGATCCCTGCACATTGTACCTGCTATTACTTTTCTCTTTGCAAGCTAATTAAAGGAGTAGTTATCTCAGCAGACATTTCTTGATGCTGTTTTGGCAGGATCTGGGGACCAGGGAAGTGCCAGGAGGAGAGGGGCAAAAAGCCAGAATGGTGGTGGTGATGCTGCTGGTGGTGGTGATCCCCAGACGAAGGACAGGTCTGTGCAGATATTAGTAGACAAAGTTGGAAAGGTGCAGTCAGACCTCAGCCCTCAGGACCCGCTGCAGAAGTGTGTGCGCTTCAGCTCTGACCTGAAGCTTCTTCTTACAGGAGGAGCCGACGGTTATGTGAGAGCGTGGGAGGTGAGCTTTGCCCAGCTGAACCCCAAGTCACTTCAGCTGATTGCTGCTTATTAACATGAGTCATTTATTCCCTTCTCAGTATCCCTCCTTGAAAGAGAAGTTAAACTTCAAAGCTCACCAAGATGAAGTAGAAGATATAGACATCAGCCCTGATAACAAGGTATTGATATGGTAATATCAAGTTCATATATGCAGATGGGGTGTAAATCATAAACAATCAAGTAAGTTTCACAATTGGTGTATCACGAATGTAACAGTAGGAACGATGCCTCTGTGTTTGGTTCAGCGCATTGTCACAGCAGGGCGAGATTTTGCGTGTAGTGTATGGAGTGATGATCAGCTCATGCTGGGTTTACGTTGGCATGACCACATGCCCCATATTACAGAGAAGATGTATCGCTACCAGTCCTGTCGGTAAGTTCCTCCAGGTTTTATTCGCGGATAAACCTTATAGAAGGAAAACTCCACTCTGAATCACTTGCATAATAATCTTTATAATTAACATGTGATCTTTAACAGTGGCCAAGATTTAACATTGAAATTCTGAGTTGACTGATTTGACTTGTTGGTCTACTTTCACTTTGGTTAAGGGAGATCTTGGAGATCGCTACCTAGCCAAGCTGAGTTTCTGCGTCTAGATCATATAGCTGAATTCTGTAACTTTGAGTCAGTGTTTGGCCTTCACTACTTCTAGGTTAGAGTTCTCATTAATATGACTTTGAACATCGCTTGGAAACAGTGAGTTAGAAAAGAAGCTCTTGCTATTTTTTTTTGTTTTTCAGAGCGACCAGTGAAGCCTGACTGTTATCTCGTATTAGAGATCACCGGGATTTTGAAATGTCCTCCTATAACTTGTGGCACACAACTGCTAACTTCTCACAGGAATAATGAAAATGCAGCATTGATCAACAAATTAGCACCCGAATCACTAAAAACATTGCAAACGTTTCAGTATAATTCTATTTCATTGTTTCAGGGTAGAGTTTTCCTTTAACAAAATGACTCTTATTAATTATACTACACCAAAATGTTTTCCTGGTGGTCACAGTGTTATTTTTTTCAGGTTTGCTAAGGTCGAGGACCAAAAAGATGCATTAAGACTGTACACGGTCCAGATTCCGCACAAACGAGAGCGTAAACCACCACCATGCTACCTCACAAAATGGGATGGCAGGACGTTCTTGCCCTTGCTAATTAAGCCATGTGGCAATGAAGTGATATCCTGTTTGAGTGTGAGGTAGGGACTGAGTGATTTTCATATTCTCTTCATTATTTGTTGTTGCTGCTGCTGCTGTTCTTGTTGTTCTGATGTTTTGACAATTGATTGTTTTATTCAGT